>NC_069500.1:538128399-538170899 GCF_027579735.1 Bombina bombina
ATATATATATATATATATATATATATATATATATATATATACACACACACACACACATATATATATATATATCCACACACACACACATATATATGTATATATATATATATATACACACACACACATTTATATATATATATATACACACACACACACACATATATATACATATATATATACAGGTAGCCCTCAGTTTACGCCGGGGTTAGGTTCCAGAAGGAATGGTTGTAAATCGAAACCGTTGTAAATTGAAACCAAGTTTATAATGTAAGTCAATGGGAAGTGAGGGAGATAGGTTCCAGGCCCCTCTCAAAATTGTCATAAGTAACACCTAATACATTATTTTTAAAGCTTTGAAATGAAGACTTTAAATGCTAAACAGCATTATAAACCTAATAAAATAATCACACAACACAGACTTCACTTGCATTTTTCTGCAAACAGTTCTATCTATGCATTCCAATCTGGACTGATTTATACAGGAAGATCTCGTTCCTTTGAAATCTGCTCGATAGCTCAGGTCTGGTTAAACTGATTAATTTAAGCTTGCTTGGCTTTGCTGCAACACAAGCGGACAGCTCCACCTACTGGCTATTTTAATAAATGCACTGCTTCTCAATGCTTTTCAATAGCAGTCACATGACTGGAAAAAAAGGTTGTTATTCTGAAACGGTGTAAATTGAACCGTTGTAAAACGAGGGCCACCTGTACACACATATACATATACTGTATATACATATACTGTGTATATATATATAGTGCTATACTACTATTGGATAATTTTATATATATGTGTGTGTGTGTGTATATATATATATATTATATATATATATATATATATATATATATATATATACACACACACACACATATATATATATGCATCCACAAAAGAAAGCACTCACCGGGTCTTGAAAAAAGCCTTTTAATGCATTAAAAGGCTTTTTTCAAGACCCGGTGAGTGCTTTCTTTTGTGGATGTATATATATATAACATGTCAACACTCATGAAGACGAATAATTTTTAGCTCCTAAATTTTGGGCCTGGCTTCTAGATTTTGAACAAGTTTTAAAATATGTAGCCACCAACAACCATTGTGCTAAAGGAACAGGACAAGAGATAGTTAAAGGAACTGGATTCGCCTTGAGATTTTTATATAAAATGTTGTTATTCGTAATGAAACAACTTTGCAATATATTTAATTATTTATTTTGCTCCCTTTTCATGTCATTTAGCTCTGAAATAGACCAATTTATAATTCTCAGACCTTGAAATGCACCCTGCTCAGTTCTCAAGGCTACAATCCTGCTACATATATGTCTCTAATTGGCAATAACTGATATCAAATTAAAAACAATGCACTTTACACTAACTTTATGACAGTGTCTAGCCTTCTTGTCTGGGGACTAAAGCCCAGACTGGCTCTTCCAAATAAAGGAAGTGGCGAATGGAGTATGCTATTAAAGAAATATTGCAGTAAAAACAATGTAAATTTATTAAGACTTGGCTGATACATTATTCTATAGCAACATAACACAAATGTCTTATAATTACAAGGTGCTAACTGTCCCTTTAACCCCTTAAAGACCAGCGCCATACCCTGTACAGCGATGGTCATTAAGCCCTTATGGACCAGCGCCTTACCCTGTATGACGCTGCTGTCTTGCTTGCGCCTCTCTCTACCGTGATCTCACTAACAGTGCTGAGATTGCACTATTTCTGCATGTCCATGAGTGGGGTAGTGCAGAAATAGACTTGCAGAGTGACTGATGCAGAGAGACACTCTGTGTCCCTCTCTGCATCGAGAAGCAATGGTGCCAATCGGTGGTGTTATGGGAAGGGTAGGAGGGAGGTGGGTAAGGCAGCCCATCGCTGGAGGGGGGAGGGAGGGGCGGAACCGCTACTCTGCAGAAAAAATAAATGCTGAGAGAGGGAGAGAGGGGGAAGGAGGGAGGAGAAATAGAGGGTGGGAGGGGGGTCCTAGAGTGGAGAGGGGGAATAGAGGGTAGGGGAAATAATCATGGGGGGGCACAGCTATACTACAGATTTTTTTATTTTTATTAAATAAAAAAAAGATAGAAAACTGGGTACTGGCAGACAGCTGCTTTACCTTGATTAACCCCTTCAATGCCAGGAACAATAGAAGTGTGGTGCGCAGCTGCAATTAGCGGCCTTCTAATTACCAAAAAGCAATGGCAAAGCCATTTGTCTGCTATTTCTGAACAAAGGGGATCCCAGAGAAGCCTCCTAAAGAAGTTCCTAAAGGTCCTTAAGGGGTTAAAAGGAGCATAAACCTTTCCTCCTCACTATTTCCACATGTGGTATTGTAAGTGGGCAGCACACTGCCTGCAGGTAAGGCAGAGCAGCAGTCAAGAGTCTGGACATCACATAAAAGTAAGAAATGTTAAGGGGGTTGTATATGTTTTTTTGATCAACTCTTCATATTGTTTTGGCACTCAAACTCTCCATAACTTGTTTCCTTTTTTGTGCATTTTTTAAGACAGTCTGATGTGTGTCTACATGTGTATGATTGCGTATGTATATGTGAGTGTGTGTATGTATTTGTCTACATGTCTGTGTATGATTGTGTATTTATTTATTTTATTTTATTTTTTATTTTTTTTAATTCATTTTTATTGTGTAAGAAAAGAATACACTTACAATGGGAATAACCATAACGTTGTACATATAGAAACTCAGACAGTTCGTGTGATTTAACAGTGTTAGGCTGATAATTAGAGGAGAGTTGTCCATGGCGAAGGAACCATTGATAGTAATAATAATTGGGGAATCTCCCCAAGAGTCAGCTACTTTTAGCAGGCACGGTATTGAGTAGGGATAGTTAGTTTAAATTAGCGATGATACATACTGCTTATTGCCTGGCTTTTCAACAGTTAAATATACCATTTACTTCTCCATCTGGTATCTTAGCTGAGAAAGTGCACTCCTCAGAAACATAAACAACATGGAAACCTTAACATTTCAAAACATGTGCCTATACAAGCAAAAAACAAGAAAAGAAAAAGAAAGAGAGGAATGAAAGAGGAACAAAAAAAGAGGTGGGAATAAAGAGGGGGGAAAGGGCGAAGAAGAAAAGGAAAGAGGGGAGGTTTAATAATTGGAAAATTGATCCAGGTGGGGCGGCCCACCCCGAAGCCGCAGGGTCTGTTAGGCTATCTATAAGTGTAGGAGAGTCTGCCAGTAAAACTGTATGTTATGATAAAAGTTGAGACTACCATTCTTAAAGTGTGCGTATTCTTCAATCTCTAGTAGCTCTGATGTGTTATGTAGCCATTCCTGCCGGGTTGGAATCTGGGCAGACTTCCACTTGCGTGCAATAAGTAATTTGGCTCCGTTTAGGCTGTATTGGAGGAGTTTCCATTTGATTTTACATATTTTCTTTGGTTTATAATTTAGAAGGGCTGTGATTGGGGGCAGCTCAAATTGTTCTCCCATAATAGTTTTCAAGCTGTGAATAATGTCTTCCCAAAATGGTAGTAATTTTGGGCAGTGCCACCAGATATGGGCCATTGTGCCCGGAGATCCACAACCTCTCCAACATGTGGCATTAGATTGACGATATATTCGTTTAAGCCTATCAGGGGTAAGGTACCATCTAAACAGAACTTTGTGATTAAGCTCCAGTATTCTGGGGGAGGATGAGGACTTGGCAGTATTGTAACATATGTTGTCCCATTGCTCTTTGGGAATAGAAATTCCTAAGTCGGATTGCCAATGAGTCGTATGAAGATGTGGGTAGGGTAAGGGTGTCATCTAACAGTCTTTTTGTAATGGACAGTGATCCTCTGGAAGTTACTCCCTCCAGACAGAGTCTTTCAAATTTCGTCAGTTCCCTCAATAAATCCTGTCTATGGGGTGAAGAGCCTAGTAAATGTGTAATTTGAGCATACTTTAGCCATCGTGAGAAGACTCCACCGGCCAGATCTGTAAGCCGCGATCTCAGTTTCAGTTTTCCACCCTCTGTCAGGTTAGTAAACGGTATAGTTGGGCCTGTGTCTGGGGAGTACGCTTCATTCGGGATAAGTCCCCTATGGAATTCCGCATTTATCAGAATTGGTGTCATTGGTGAGATGTATGTCGTGAGGCCCTTAGTCTTAAGTTGGATATCGTCCCATGTACTGAAGTAATGAGCATAGAGGGGGGAGGTTCTAGATAGTATGGGTCTACATGATTGTTTAATCCAGCACAGGGGCCCTATCGTAGGTGAGCGCAACAGGAAGGAGTCTATGGAGGACCAGACTTTTGTGTGTGTGACATCATGCCACTCTAGGATTTTTTGCAGTACTACGGCTTTGTAGTAATGTGATATTAGCGGTACCCCCAAGCCTCCCCTACATAAGGGTTTTGTCAAGATCCTTTTACTGATACGGGTCTTTACCTTTCCCCATATAAAGGAGTTTATCATGGATTGTAGTTTTGTCAGGTAAGTTAATGGTAGTTGGATTGGTGCAGCCTGGAGGAGATACAGGATTTGGGGCAAGGTGGTCATTTTAACTGCCTGGATCCTTCCCCCCCAAGACAGGGGTTTCTCCTGCCAGGAGTCAAAATCTTTCCTAAGTTTGTATAAAAGTGGTGTGTAATTAAATTTGAACAATTTATTAATAGAGGGGGCCAGATAGATTCCAAGGTATTTGATTTTATCTTGAAGTAGGGTGTATGAGCATAGGGTTTTGAGACTCTCGAAGTTTTCTTTGGGTAGATTAACATTAAGGATTTCAGATTTTCTAGCATTGATAGAGAAGTTAGAATGGGCACTAAATCTCTCAAATTCTGTCAATAAATGTGGCAGAGACTTATGTGGGTGTGTCAGGAATGTGAGGACATCGTCGGCGTACAGAGTGAGCTTATACGTGTTGGGACCTAGCTGTGGGCCAGTGATATGTGAGTTTTTCCGTATGTGTGCTGCTAATATCTCAATTGATACAGCAAACAGCAGAGGAGACAGGGGGCACCCCTGTCTCGTGCCGTTTCGAATTCTAAAGCTGTCAGAGAGTGTGTTATTTGCCCTGACCCTGGCGGTCGGGTGGGAATAGAGGCTAAAGATCCTCCGAAGCATCATGGGTCCTATCCCAATGGCGGACAGGCAGTGTCTTAAGAAGGCCCAGTCCAGCCGGTCAAATGCTTTTTCAGCATCAGTTGAAATCAGGATAGTAGGTGTTTTTGACCGGCTGGACTGCTCAATTAGGTGTAAGACCATTGTGGTGTTTTCCCTTGCCTCTCTTTTTGGAATAAAGCCAGATTGGTCGGTATGAATAACCTGTGGCAAGATTTTGTTCATTCTGGTGGCTAACATTTTTGAGTAAAGCTTTATATCTGTATTGAGTAAAGATATTGGTCTATAATTGCCCACCTGAGTAGTGTCCTTGCCTGGTTTAGGGATAACTGATATGTATGCCTCAAGGGAGCCCTCTGACCATGTTGAACCCTTGTCTATGGAGTGGAATAGGGTTGTTAGATGGGGGATGAGCAAATTTTTAAATTGTTTATAATAGGTGTTTGAAAACCCGTCTGGGCCTGGGCATTTGTGTAAAGGGAGGGAATTTATGGCTTTTGCTACTTCTTGAGGTGTGATGGGGCTGTCTAAAAGTTCTGATAATTCATCAGGGATGCTAGGGAGAGAGGCGTCTATTATGTATTGTTCAGTGGCTGAGGGTGTTGCAGTTGCTGAGGGGGCTTGGAGATTATAGAGACTGCTATAGAAGTTTTTAAACTCCTCAGCTATTGAGGGGCTGCTTACTAAACTATTCCCCGCACCATTCACTATCTTGTGAATGTGAGTATTTAGCCTACGTTCCTTAAGTGCTCTGGCTAGAGAGGGGCCGATTTTGTTAGACCTAGCAAGGAATGTCTTTTTGAGGTATATCGCCCTAGTCTGGGCTTCCCTGTACAGTAGCCTGTTTAAGTCATTTCTGTGTTGTCTCAGGAGGTTAGAAAGGGGGAGGTCCGTGGGTGTTTCTTGATGTTGTTTCTCTAGAGTGCGTATGGAATGCAGGATAGTCGAGAGTTGCGTTCTAAAGTGTTTCGCCTGTAAAGCTTTGTGTTTGATAAGTTCTCCGCGCAGAACCGATTTATGTGCTTCCCAAAGTGAGTGGGGGAAATATCAGCTGTGTTATTAATACTAAAGTACTCCTCAATAGTGTCTGCTATATGTTTGGAGAGTATTTTATTTTTTAGCAATGCTTCATCTAGCTTCCAGACAAATGGGGATAGAGGAGCCTCTGACCACTCAAGGTTTATAGACACCCAACTAGTTGGGATCATTTCTGCGTTCTGAATATGGTTATATATCGATTGATCAGCTAGGACATAATCTATTCGAGAATAGTTTCTATGTGGGTTTGAATAGAAGGTGTAGGTGCGTTGGGAGGGGTGTTTCAATCTCCATGTGTCTAGTAATGTCAGGTTTTGTATGAGGGACATTGTGTCAGCAATTGTTTTAGAGGGAACACTGCTACGTCCCGTCGAACAGTCTAAGGTGGGATCCAATGCTAAGTTAAAGTCCCCTGCTAGGATAAGGGGTCCCTTCAGGTGAGACAATATGTGACGTTTAATTGATTTCAGAAATTTGGTCTGTTTTGTGTTAGGAACATAAATGTTGGTCAGCGTTAGCGGCCTATTGAATAGTAGGCCAGTCACTATTATCCATCTACCTCCTGGGTCAGATATAGCTTCTAGCAGTTGGAATGGTAAGTGTCTATGGAACAAAATCCCCACCCCTCCTATTTCTCTAGTGTTATGGGAGAAGTATCTCACAGGATAGTCTTTGTTAGAGAATAGGGGGGGGGGAGTCTTTAGGAAAGTGGGTCTCCTGCACGAAGACTATGTCTGCTTTCATCTTTTTGAACCATGCTAAGGCTACAGAGCGTTTAGTAAGAGAGTTTAGCCCTTTAACGTTCTGTGTAACTATTGAGACTAATGGTGGTGCCATGGTATTCTAGTTATCCAGTGGTCTATGTTGTATAGCTCAAATATATGCAGGTGGATGCTGGCATGTTTACGGGGGGAAATAAAGAGGTTAGTTCTTACCTGAAACCGCAACTCCTCATGAAGTGTACCGCCCCATCCAGACCCAAGAGAGGGGAGAAGTGTAGAGAAGAGAAGGGAGAGGCAAAGGACAGATAGAAGTCTAAAAAAATAAAACACAATGATTAATAATCCAGTTATGAACTGAGCATCAATATTAAAACACAAAAAATTATACAAACAGTGCATGAGTAATCGCACGGGAGTACTCATAGGTAAAGTAGGGGGGAAAAAGTGGCTGGGCTGCTACTATGTTTGGTAGCAGGCCGGTTTACTGATGAAGTTATTTTATAGGAACGTGTCTTCTAGTGGATCACCTAGAAAAATGGGTAGTAAGTGTAACAAGCCATATGGGAGGTTAATCTTACTTTTAGCAGCTAGGATAATCAACAAACCTCCTTAGCCATATGTAAAGACTAAATAGGGGGGACAATAAAACTGGGATTATAATGTTACTGCTGTTACTCTAGTTGGCTAGGGACCAGGTGTTTATTCTAGACACGTGTAGTAAAGCTAATATAAAACAAAAAGCAAATCCCAACATTCAATACGTTAGTTAAAGGTCTTTCAAGTGAGTCCGTCTAAGTTTGAGGATGGATCTTTGGTCTGTGTTCTGTTCCGTTTGTGGCGTGAGACTTGAGTCCATTCTTGTCGTCGTGGTCGCTGGTCTTTAGGTGGGTAAGGCGTGTCAGATGTGGAGGGTAGAGTAGGGGGCCGAATGCCCAGTTGGGAGCAGAATGACTCTAGGTCTTCAGGGTTTCTGTAGATAGCCGAAATATTGTCCTTTACTACTCTGAGGCAAAAAGGGAAGCCCCAACGGTACGGTATTTTTAGTTCTCTCAGAAGCAGCGTCAGGGGTCTGGCCTCCCTTCTCTTTGTTAAAGTCATTTGGCTTAGGTCTGCAAAAAATTGTAAAGCATGTCCCTCAAATGTGATAGGTGCTTGTTGCCTTGCTGCAGATAGGATATCTTCTTTATCTTTAAAGTTTGTAAATTTCAATATAATGTCCCGTGGGGGTGCAGGGTCTTTGGGCAGGGGTCTTAAGGCACAATGAAAACGATCCAGCAGATATTCTTTACCCTTGCCTTCCTGAGTTATGTTTCCCATGAGCTCATTAAACAGTTTTTGGAGAAAGGGTAACAGGTCTACAGCTTTAATAGATTCAGGGACTCCCCGTATCCTGATGTTGTGGCGCCTGCCTCTATTATCCAGGTCCTCAACCTGATCTTGTAGTTGCTGAATAATGTTGGAGTTACAGGTAGAATGCTGGATTTGTTGATCAAGTAGCCTGTCTGTGCTTTCTAGCTTTCTTCCAGGTTTGCAATTCTATTGCATATTTCACTAATTTCTTTTTTTACCTCAGTGAGGCTTGATTTGATCATTGAGCTCACCTGTGATATGAATTTGGAGAAATCTTCTTTAGAGGGAAGAGATAGTATATCTGCTTTAGAAAGAATATTGTCTTCTTCCGATGTTATGTCAGTCTCTGCTTGCGCAGGGGGAGATTTTGAAGGAGAAGGGGTAGTGTGTACAATGGGGTTATCCATGGCCTTGAAGAATGAGTGAACTTTAGGTGTGACTGCCCCAGCTCCCTTTAATGATTTTTCAGCTCTGGGCCCTTTCCTAGTAGCCATGAAAGTGCAGTGTCAATCAAGGTGTAGGTGTAATTTTCAGGGTTAGGCAATTTATTGGGCTGTGGGCTAAGTTGCTGCCCGCTGTGAGGAGACATGTCACTTTTGATAATAATGGAGAGGATTGTGAGAAGGAGTGCCTCTGCAAATGGTATCTGGATTAAACCCACGTGGCCTGAGTATGGCGGGGATAACTGTCTAATATCTTGTCTCAAATGAGGTAATTACTATGTCTTAGGTTGCGCTCATATATTGTGTATAACAGACTCATCTATGTATAATTTTCAGACCGGTGTGAGAGAGTTTCACCCTCCGTTATGCAGCGGTTCTATGTGTATGTCCTTGCGTGGGGGCTCTGACGGTTTTACTCACTGCGCTGAACGGAGCCATTGGGATTTTGTAATCTTATGGAGCCTCGATGTCTGCTCACAGTCTCCTATGTTCCGGTGAGGTGAGATGACGGCAAAGCAGCCGAACAGGCCAGCGGTTAGAGAAGATGTGGCCTCCAGGTGTTTTTTTCGGACCGCGTGGTCTACCTCAGTGATGGCTGTCAGTTAAGTCTCCAAATATGCGATCAGGGGTGTCAGCATATGTTCCGTGACTAGTAGTCACATATATAAGTACGTTCCTTAGCCTTTAAAATAGTTGATATAACCGGCCTCACACCGGAGCTCTTTCAGCTTGCGTCCATTTCTGAAGCAAGCTAGCTCCGCCCCCCATGATTGTGTATTTATATGTGAGTGTATCTACATGTGAATGTATATGTGAGTGTGTGTGTCTACATGTGTATGTATATGTGAGTGTGTGTGTCTATATGTGTATGTATATGTGAGTGTGTGTGTCTACATGTGTATGTACATGTGAATGTGTGTGTGTGTCTACATGTGTATGTATATGTGAGTGTGTGTGTGTGTGTGTCTACATGTGTATGATTGTGTATGTATATGTGAGTGTATCTATATGTGTATGATTGTGTATGTATTGTGAGTGTGTATGTATGTGTATATGAATGTGTGTCTACATGTGTATGATTGTGTATGTATTGTGAGTGTGTGTGTATGTATGTGTATATGAATGTGTGTGTCCACATGTGTATGATTGTGTATGTATATGTGAGTGTGTATGTATGTGTATATGAATGTGTGTGTCTACATGTGTATGATTGTGTATGTATATGTGAGTGTGTGTGTATGAGTAAGTGTGTGTGTATGAATGTGTGTCTACATATGTATGATTGTGTATGTATATGTGAATGTATATGAATGTGTGTGTTTACACATGTGCATGATTGTGTATGTACAGTATATGTTAGTGTATATGAATGTGTGTGTCTACATGTGTATGATTGTATTCACAAAATAGAATATGTGTGTTTGTGTGTGTGTGTTAAATTATTATGAAGTACCTATTAAGATGCCAGAGGCTTCATATGCTCCATTCAGAATCTAGGGTTTACGATCTGAGATGACACTTGTATTGTGATCTCTCCAAACTTGAAAAACATGAGAAACAGAATAGCCAAAACACAGGATTGGAAAGGTTGGAATTGACCCCTCTATTAGAAATAGCTTTGTCCTAAAGGATGTGTACAGATCACAGCATATGTGATATAATTGGATACTGTAAAACATACATAACCATTAAAGTGCAGTCAGCTACAGTACAAAGAACAAATCTTTCACTTCTAGGGTGATTACAATAACCTACACCTTTCTCATATTATTATTCAGTCTGTAGAGATCCACCCCCTGGCACCTACCATAATCTTAATTACATAAGTATGTTGGACAAACAACAAGTGTATTTCAAGAATTCACAGAGAAATGGAAGCACAATACAGTTTTAGTTAGTGCTAGTTATAAACAATCCATTTTTTTATTTTTTTTTGCAGAATACAAAGCTGTAATGATCAGATATGCTGGTTTCCTGTCTGTATGTTATCCTTTCATTTAATCTGTTACTATTTAACTGTGAGGGATTCAATATAGTACCACAAAGGGAAAGCATTTCTATTTGTGGCATGTATACCATAACAAAACAAATCAAACGCATTTACATAATACTTATCTTTTTCACTGTAAATTTGGATTATAAATTACACATCATACATATTTTGGTGTCACCCACATACATTTTGCAAAAAAGCCCTTAAGTAAAAATGCTGTGTTGCCATAGCAATGTTTTCTGCCCTGAAATGTTCTCATTTTGCCTTTTTTCATATTTCTTCAGGCTGAAAAATATGGCATCTCTTTCTGTTCAAGCTGTCTTCATTGCTGTGCCTTTGCAGAAACCTTGTATTTATGATTAATGTTCATTACAACGTTGGAATATTTATGTTTTGTTGTTCATATTACATTGAGTTAATAATGCTATAATAATGTTGAAAGTGCATAACTCACCTACTAAAGTTGTAAATATTTTTTTTAAATTGGATTACTTTGATTTCATGATGCAATAACAGTATATCTGTTTTTATTAGTTTGTTGAAAATAGTATATTGTTCTGTATAAGCACTTTTATAAATAATAAAAAATACTTTTATAGAAATAATTTTTAAGCGCACATGAGATCAGATTTATAAAACAAAAAAGTGAAATTGTAGCATTTTTTTAAAATTTTATCTAAAACTTTAAAAGAGTACCAAGAGAGCAAAGCAAATTTGATGATAAAAGAAAATGTATGCTTACCTGATAAATGTATTTCTTTCTTGACATGGTGAATCCACGGATCATCATAATTACTGTTGGGAATATCACTCCTGACCAGCACGAGGAGGCAAAGAGCACCACAGCAAAGCTGATAAATATCACTTCCCTATCCACAAGCCCCAGTCATTCGGCCAAAGGGAAAGTAGAAAGGAAGTAACATAAGGGGCAGAGGTGCCTGAGGATTATATAAAAATAAACTGTCTGAAAAATACAGGGCGGGCCGTGGAAAAAATTTTTATCAGGTAAGCATACATTTTATTTTCTTTCTAATGACACAGTGAGTCCACGAATCATCATAATTACTGTTGGGAACCAATACCCAAGCCAGAGGACACAGATGACAAGGGAGGGACAAGACAGTTAACCTAATCAGAAGGCACCACTGCTTAAAGAACCTTTCTCCCAAAAGAAGCCTCAGCCGAAGCAAAAGTATCGAACTTGCAAAAATTTAGAAAAAGTGTGTAAAGATGACCAAGTGGCAGCTTTGCAAATCTGTTCCACAGAAGCTTCATTTTTGAAAGCCCAAAAAGAAGAAACAGTCCTCGTGGAATGAGCCGGGATTTTCTCAGGAGGCTGCTGTCCAGCAGTCTCCTATGCCAAGCGAATAACATTTCTCAGCCAAAAAGAAAGAGAAGCAGCCGTAGCTTTCTGACCCTTGTGCTTCCCAGAAAAAACAACAAACAAAGAAGAAGACTGGCAAAAAACCTTAGTCGCCTGCAAATAATATTTCAACGCACGAACCACATCCAGGTTGTGCAACAAATGCTCCTTATGAGAAGGATTAGGACACAAAGAAGGAACAACGATTTCTTGATTAATATTCCTATCCGAAACCACTTTGGGAAGGAAACCTAAGGCAGTACGCAGGACCACCTTATCAGAATGAAAAATAAGGTAAGAAGATTCACACTGCAATGCTGAAAGCTCCGAAACTCTTCGAGCCGAAGAGATGCAACCAAAAATAAAACCTTCCAGGATAACATCTTAATATCCAAAGAATGCATAGGCTCAAACGGAGCCTGTTGAAGAATTTTAAGAACCAACTTAAGACTTCAAGGAGGAGGAATAAACTTAAACATAGGCCGGATTCTAACCAGGGCCTGACAAAAAGATTGAACATCTGGCACGTCCGCCAGAGGCTTGTGTAACAAAATAGATAAAGCCAAAATTTGACCCTTCAAGGTACTTGCAGATAAACCCTTCTCCAGACCCTCCTGGAGAAAAGACAAAATCCTAGGAATCCTAACTCTACTTCAAGAGAACCCTCTGGATTCACACCAATACAGATATTTATGCCATATCTTATAGTAAAGCTTTATAGTCACAGGCTTATGAGCCTGAATCATAGTTTCAATAACGGTTCAATCTCCAAGCAGTCAGCTTCAGAGAAACGAGATTTGGATGAAGGAAGGGCCCCTGAAGTAGAAGGTCCTTCCTTAAAGGAGGTCTCCAAGGTGGAAGAGATGACATCTCCACCAGATCCGTATACCAGATTCTGCGAGGCCATGCCGGAGCAATGAGAATCACCGACGCCCTCTCCTGTCTGATTCGAGCAATAACCCATGGAAGGAGAGCGAAGGGAGAAAAAACTTACGTTAGACTGAAATTCCAAGGAACTGCCAGAGCATCTATCAGCACAGCCTGAGGATCTGTTGACCTCGACCCCTACCTCGGAGGCTTGGCATTCTGATGAGATGCCATGAGATTCATTTTCGTCTGCCCCCACTTGAGAATCAAGCTGGAAAACACCTCCAGATGGAGCTCCCACTCCCCCGGATGAAAAGTCTGTCTGCTCAGAAAATCCGCTTCCCAATTGTCCACCCCTGGAATGTGGATCGCAGACAGACAACAGTTGTGAGTCTCTGCCCACTGAATAATCTTGGCTACCTCTGTCATGGCCAAGGAACTCTGAGTTCCTCCCTGATGATTGATGTAAGTCACCGAGGTTATGTTGACCCAATGGAAACCTGATAAACTAGGCAGAAGAGCATTGAAGATTGCCCTCAGTTCTAGGATATTTATGGGAAGAACCGACTCCTCCCGAGACCATAGACCCTGAGATTTAACAAGCCCCAGACTGCTCCCCAACCCAGCAGGCTGGCATCCGAGGTCACGACCACCCAGGAAGGTCTGCAAAAGCAAGTTCCCTGGGAGAGGTGATCCTGAGACAACCACCACAGAAGAGAGTTCTTTGACACCTGATTCAAAACTCTTCGTGGAGACAGATCCACATAATCCCCATTCCATGCATGCATAGCTGCAGAGGTCTGAGATATAAATGAGCAAATTGAATGATGTCCATAGCCGACACCATCAGACCAATTACCTCCTTACACTGAGCCACTGACGGCCGAGGAGAAGACTGGAGGGCAAGACAAGAATTGAAGATCTTTATTCTTCTGGCCTCTGTCAGACAAATTGTCATTAATAGAGAATCTATTATTTATGTTCCCAAAAACACAACCCTTGTAGCTGGAATTAAAGAACTTTTTCCGAAATTCACCCTCCATCCTTGAGAACGCAGAAAAGACAACAACAGCTCCATGTGGGAGCTTGATTGTTGAAAAGATGACACCTGAACTAGAATGTTGTACAGATACGGCACCACAGCAACCCCCTGCAAACTGAGCACTGACAGCAATTTTCCCAGGACCTTTGAGAAAACCCTGGGAGCTGTTGCAAGACTGAATGGAAGAGCCACAAACTGAAAGTGCCTGTCTAGGAAAGCAAATCTCAGAAACTTGTGATGGTCCCTATGGATGAGAATATGCAGATAAGCATCCTTCAGATCTACTGTTGTCATGAATTGACCCTCTTGAACCAAGGGAAGAATGTAACGAATAGTATCCATCTTGAAAGACGGAAGTCTGAGGAACCTGTTTACACTCTTCAGGTCTAAAATTGGTCTGAAGGTTCCCTCTTTTTTGGGAACCACAAACAGATTGGAATAGAATCCCAGACCCTGCTCCTGAATTGGAACAGGAGCTATCACCATGTAAGAACGCCTCTTTCTTTATCTGGTCTACAGATAACCTGGAGAGAAGGAACCTGCCCCTGGGAGGAAAAGTCTTGAACTCTAACTTGTATACATGGGACACGATGTCCACCGCCCAGGGATCCGGGACATCCCAAACCCAAGCCTGAACGAAAAAATAAAGTCTGCCCCCACAAGATCTACTCCCAGATTGGGGGCAGGCCCTTCATGCTGACTTTGAGTTAGTAACGGGCTTCTTAGATTGCTTCCCCTTGCTCCAAGACTGATTGGACTTCCAGGAGGACTTAGACTGTTGCTGCTTGGAAGAGGAGGAAGGCTTAACAGAAAAGTTTTGAAAGGAAAGAAAATTACTCTGATGACCCTTATTTCTTTTATCCTGAGGGAGAGAATGCCCCTTTCCTCCCGTAATATCCAAAATAATCTCCACCATACCCAGCCCAAACAAGGTCTTACCCTTGTAAGGAATTGACAAAAGCTTAGATTTAGATGGAACATCCACAGACCAGGAATTCAACCATAAAGCTCTGCATGCCAGTACAGTAAAGCCAGAAATCTTTGCTCCCAACTTGATGACCTCCAAGGAAGCATCAGTAATAAAGCAAATTTCCAACTTAAGAGCCTTAATCCTGTCCTGGATCTCCTCAAGAGGAGTCTCAGTCTGAATAGAATCAGACAACATATCAAACCTATATGCTCCTGCACTGGTGAAGGTAGCAATACACACCACAGGCTGCCATTGTAAACCCTGGTGAACATACATCCTTTTAAGTAATGCTTCCAACTTCTTATCCATAGGATCCTTAAAGGAACAGCTGTCCTCAACAGGAATAGTGGTTCTCTTAGCCAAGGTAGAAATTGCTCCTTCCACCTTGGGAACTGTCTGCAAAGACTCCTTAATAGAAACAGCAATAAGAAACATCTTCTTAAAAATTGGAGAAGGGGGAAAAAGGAATCTCAGGCCTCTCCCACTCCCGTGCAATAATCTCTGAACCACGGTCTGGAACAGGAAATACCTCCACCGCGGAAGGTACGTCAAAGTACTTATTAAGCTTACTAGACTTCTTAGGAGTCACTATGACCGTCGTGTTAGAGTCATCCAAAGTAGCCAAAACCTCCTTAAGCAACAAAAACTCCTTACCTTAAACCTGAAGGATACAACCTCAGCATCAGAAGAAGGAATTACCATGTCAGAATCTGAGACTTTACCCTCAGACGCTACAGAAGTATCTTCCTCCTCAGACTTATGGGAAGAAACATTTGACATAGTCGCAAATTAATCATAAATCTTATATTTCCTTTTGCGCTTCCCCTGCAGCATAGGAAAAGCAGACAGAGCATCAGATACCGCAGAGGATATGTGAGTAGCAATGTCTTGCAACGAAACTCCAACCGGAGTATGAGAGGAAACACAGGGAAATGTATGTGAAGAGGATAAGGTTTGGGACATTGGAGGAGAAAGCTGCAGAATAGCTTGAACAGGAGACCCCTGAAAAGCATCCGCCTTTATTAATGATGCTCAGATTCAAAAAGTCTATCCCTATAATGCAATGTTCTCTCAGTACATGAGGAACAAAAAGGGATTGGCTCCAGGACAGGATTAAGGCTCTTAAGTTGGATTGGTGGTTCCACATTAGCATCAAAATACAAAGTAAAAGTAATATCTTGCAGGGCCTCTTGGTCCATCTTTACCCCACAATGAATAAACAAAATAAAATAAAAATACTTTTATTCAGATTTTAACAAACTTCAGAAATAAAGCCCAAATTAACGTTACTGTCCCTTTAATTTTTAAAGAAATGTTAAACTATTACTGCAAAGCAACAGCTCTAAGGAAAAAACTCAAGCAGTCTCTACACCTCAGCATTAATCACTCTGAGGTACTGACCCTATCTATAGAGCCTAGGCGGCTATGCACACTTGCACTTGATCACATGACCATGTTCACCACTTGCACTTAACTTCATCACTTCACTTGAGACTTGTGTTATGTGAAGAAGTTAGAACCCAGGTTACCCCAGGTGTAATTTCTGGGTGAGGGAGGGGAGCTACTATGGCTATGGTTGGTTCTTGCTGGCTGCTTGCTTGTTGCTGGGCAAAAACACCAGTTTTGCATGAACATGAGCATGGGTTATGGATAATACATAACATTAACAACTATATATACTGTATATATATATATATATATATATATATATATATATATATATATATCTATATTGCTCTTGTTTATTGTTTGTATAGTAATTCTATTACTACTTAAAATGTGTTAATGAGAATTGTATCAGATCTGTGTGTGAATGTTCCCAATGTCATGCAACGGGTATGTTGCTAGGGAGATAGGGAAATTGCAATTTTTCTCTGCTGTTTTAAGTTTTCAAAAAGTTGGAAATACCAAAAAAGCCAAGACTAGAATTCCAAAACACTTACAGCTAGATTACAAGTTTGTGCGTCCATCTTTTAATGCTGGAAATATGGTCATTTCAGTGTTAAAACAGCACTGCAGCCATTACAAGTCTTGTCGGTATAGGTGTACCGCAAGCCTTTTAGCCTGTAACGCAACGTCAGTACCACACTCTTAAAAATGACGTTTTTAAATGGGATTCTTATAGCGCTGGTATTATGAGTTTTGCGGTCAGGCTAAAAAGCGAGCGTAACAGCCTAAAATGACAAGATCCGTAAAACCATCTAAAGTCAGTAGTTATGAGTTTTATGCTACAAAGCTGTAACATAAAACTCATAGCTAATGTGTAAAAAAGTACACTAACACCCATAAACTACCTATTAACCCCTAAACCGAGGCCCTCCCGCATCGCAAACACTAAAGTAAATGTATTAACCCCTAATCTGCCGCTCCCGATATTGCCGCCACTAATGAAATTTATTAACCCCTATTCTGCTACTCCCCGACATAGTCACCGCTATACTAAAGTTATTAACCCCTAAACCGCCGCCCTCCTGCATCGTTACCACTAAATTAAATTTATTAACCCCTAATCTGCCGCTCCCGATAACGCTGCCGCTAATAAAATGTATTAAACCCTATTCCGCCGCTCCCCAACATTGTCACCACTATACTAAAGTTATTAACCCCTAAACCTCCGCCCTCCCGCATCGCAAACACTATTTAAATATTATTAACCCTACCAAAATAAAAAAGTCTAATCTAAAATAAACTACCAAGGGCCCTTAAAAGGGCCTTTTGGGGGCCCTTAAAAATGCCTTTTGTAGGGCATTGCCCTAAGTTCAACAGTTCTTTTGCTACAAAAACAAACAAACACCCCCTAACAGTATACAAACCCCCACCCCCCAAACTACCAAGGGCCCTTTAAAGGGCTTTTTGGGGGGGCCTTAAAAGGACCTTTTGTAGGGCATTGCACTAAGTTAAACAGCTCTTTTGCTACAAAAACAAACACCCCTTAACAGTATACAAACCCCCACCCCCAAACTACCAAGGGCCCTTAAAAGGGCCTTTTGTAGGGCATTGCCCTAAGTTTAACAGCTCTTTCGCTACAAAAGAAAAACAAACACCCCATAAAAAATACTTTACACAAAATAACAAACAAATTATAAAAATAATAAAAATGATTCCTATTCTAATACCCATTAAAAAAAACACCCCAAAATAAAAAACCTAATCTAGAATAAACTACCAATGGCCCTTAAAAGGGCCTTTTGTAGGGCATTGCCCTAAATAAATCAGCTCTGTTATCTAAAAAACCTAGGCTACCCATTGTCCTGAAAAGGGCATTTGGATGGGCATTGCCTTTAAAAAGGCATTTAGCTCTTTTACTGCCCAAACCCTAATCTAAAAATAAAACCCACCCAAAAAACCTTAAAAAAACCTTACACTAACCCCAAGACGATCCACTTACAGTTTTTGAAGTCCCGCTTGAACGATCTTCATCCAGACGGCCTCTTCAATCTTCACCTAGGCGGCATCTCCTATCTTGATCCTGGCGGAGCGGGTCCATCCTGAAGACATCCGGCGCGGAGCATCCTCTTCATACGGTCGCCACCGCACACTAAATCTGCAATGCAAGGTACGCGATCCAAGTAGGCGTCCCTTGCATTCCTATTGGCTGAAAAGTGTGAATTAGCCAATAGGAAATAGAGCTGCTAAAATCCTACTGGCTGTTCAAATCAGCCAATAGGATTTAAGCAGCTGTAATTCTATTGGATGATGAATCAGCCAATAGAATGTGAGCTGCTTAAATCCTATTGGCTGTTCAAATCAGCTAGATATGCTACAGGAAAGTTCTTCTTTGTGAAAGGCACATGTTGAGCAAAAAGAGGCTGCTTCTTGAGTGGTAACTAGCCATAGAACAAGCTATTATGCTATTGTTTATTCCCAGGTTGAGTGCTTCTCTCTTTTAAATTATGACTCTTAGGGAAGTCTCCCTAAGTGTGATGCGGGAATCCAGACATGGACCCGTTGCTCAGTGTGCCTAGAGGGATATGGCTGCACCTCACTGACAAGGCCCACACTAGGCCGAAGCATACATCTGGGGTTTTGCTGTTTCCCTTGTTCAGAGAGGCATTGCCTGGTATTTCGGGGCTGGTCTGTACTGTTAAGTTAGGATCAGACTGATATGCTACAGGAAAGTTATTCTCTGTGAAAGGCACATGTTGAGCAAAAAGAGGCTGCTTCTTGGGTGGTAACTAGCCATAGAACAAGCTATTATGCTATTGTTCGTTCCCAGATTGAGCACTTTTCTCTTTTAAATTATACAAATGATGACTCTTAGGGAAGTCTTCCTAAGTGTGATGCGGGAATCCAGATGTGGACCCGTTGCTCAGTGTGCCTAGAGGGAGACGGCTGCACCTCACTGACGAGGCCCACACTAGGCTGAAACGTAAGTCTGGGGTTTTGCCGTTTCCCTTGTTCAGAGAGGGATTGCCTGGTATTTTGGGACTGGACTGTACTGTTAAGTCAGGATCAGACTGATATGCTACAGGAAAGTTCTTCTCTGTTAAAGGCACATGTTGAGCAAAAAGAGGCTGCTTCTTGGGTGGTAACTAGTCATAGAACAAGCTATTATCCTATTGTTTATTCCCAGGTTGAGTGCTTCTCTCTTTTAAATTATGCAAATTATGACTCTTAGGGAAGTCTCCCTAAGTGTGATGCGGGAATCCAGACGTGGACCCGTTGCTCAGTGTTCCTAGAGGGATATGGCTGCACCTCACTGACGAGGCCCACACTAGGCCGAAGCATACGTCTGGGGTTTTGCTGTTTCCCTTGTTCAGAGAGGCATTGCCTGGTATTTTGGGGCTGGTCTGTACTGTTAAGTCAGGATCAGACTAATATGCTACAGGAAAGTTCTTCTCTGTGAAAGGCACATGTTGAGCAAAAAGAGGCTACTTCTTGAGTGGTAACTAGCCATAGAACAAACTATTATGCTATTGTTCATTCCCAGGTTGAGCGCTTCTCTCTTTTAAATTATACAAATTATGACTCTTAGGGAAGTCTTCCTAAGTGTGATGCGGGAATCCAGATGTGGACCCGTTGCTCAGTGTGCCTAGAGGGAGATGGCTGCACCTCACTGACGAGGCCCACACTTGGCCGAAATGTACGTCTGGGGTTTTGCTGTTTCCCTTGTTCAGAGAGGCATTGCCTGGTATTTTGGGGCTGGTCTGTACTGTTAAGTTAGGATCAGACTGATATGCTACAGGAAAGTTATTCTCTGTGAAAGGCACATGTTGAGCAAAAAGAGACTGCTTCTTGGGTGGTAACTAGCCATAGAACAAGATATTATGCTATTGTTTATTCCCAGGTTGAGTGCTTCTCTCTTTTAAATTATGCAAATTATGACTCTTAGGGAAGTCTTCCTAAGTGTGATGCGGGAATCCAGACGTGGACCCGTTGCTCAGTGTGCCTAGAGGGAGATGGCTGCACCTCACTGACGAGACCTACACTAGGCCGAAACGTAAGTCTGGGGTTTTGCCGTTTCCCTTGTTCAGAGAGGGATTGCCTGGTATTTCGGGGCTGGACTGTACTGTTAAGTCAGGATCAGACTGATATGCTACAGGAAAGTTCTTCTCTGTTAAAGGCACATGTTGAGCAAAAAGAGGCTGCTTCTTGGGTGGTAACTAGTCATAGAACAAGCTATTATGCTATTGTTCGTTCCCAGGTTGAGCGCTTCTCTCTTTTAAATTATACAAATTATGACTCTTAGGGAAGTCTTCCTAAGTGTGATGCGGGAATCCAGACGTGGACCCGTTGCTCAGTGTGCCTAGAGGGAGATGGCTGCACCTCACTGACGAGGCCCACACTAGGCCGAAACGTAAGTCTGGGGTTTTGCCGTTTCCCTTGTTCAGAGAGGGATTGCCTGGTATTTCGGGGCTGGACTGTACTGTTAAGTCAGGATCAGACTGATATGCTACAGGAAAGTTCTTCTCTGTTAAAGGCACATGTTGAGCAAAAAGAGGCTGCTTCTTGGGTGGTAACTAGTCATAGAACAAGCTATTATGCTATTGTTTATTCCCAGGTTGAGTGCTTCTCTCTTTTAAATTATGCAAATTATGACTCTTAGGGAAGTCTCCCTAAGTGTGATGCGGGAATCCAGACGTGGACCCGTTGCTCAGTGTGCCTAGAGGGATATGGCTGCACCTCACTGACGAGGCCCACACTAGGCCGAAGCATACGTCTGGGGTTTTGCTGTTTCCCTTGTTCAGAGAGGCATTGCCTGGTATTTCGGGGCTGGTCTGTACTGTTAAGTTAGGATCAGACTGATATGCTACAGGAAAGTTATTCTCTGTGAAAGGCACATGTTGAGCAAAAAGAGGCTGCTTCTTGGGTGGCAACTAGCCATAGAACAAGCTATTATGCTATTGTTTATTCCCAGGTTGAGTGCTTCTCTCTTTTAAATTATGCAAATTATGACTCTTAGGGAAGTCTCCCTAAGTGTGATGCAGGAATCCAGACGTGGACCCGTTGCTCAGTGTGCCTAGAGGGATATGGCTGCACCTCACTGACGAGGCCCACACTAGGCCGAAGCATAAGTCTGGGGTTTTGCTGTTTCCCTTGTTCAGAGAGGCATTGCCTGGTATTTCGGGGCTGGTCTGTACTGTTAAGTTAGGATCAGACTGATATGCTACAGGAAAGTTATTCTCTGTGAAAGGCACATGTTGAGCAAAAATGCTGCTTCTTAGGTGGTAACTAGCCATAGAACAAGCTATTATGCTATTGTTCGTTCCCAGATTGAGCGCTTTTCTCTTTTAAATTATACAAATTATGACTCTTAGGGAAGTCTTCCTAAGTGTGATGCGGGAATCCAGATGTGGACCCGTTGCTCAGTGTGCCTAGAGGGAGATGGCTGCACCTCACTGACGAGGCCCACACTAGGCCGAAACGTAAGTCTGGGGTTTTGCCGTTTCCCTTGTTCAGAGAGGGATTGCCTGGTATTTCGGGGCTGGACTGTACTGTTAAGTCAGAATCAGACTGATATGCTACAGGAAAGTTATCGTTCCCAGGTTGAGCGCTTCTCTCTTTTAAATTATGCCTTGTATAATGTGCATTGTAAACTGCAGTAACTGTATTAACATCTGTATAGTTTATTCGCTCCCTTAGCATGGATGGAGACAGATTAACAAAATAAAGGCACAGTCAGTTCAAAATATGTTTTATTTGTGAGGAAGTTATGCAGAACATTATTATTATGCTGTGTACTCCAATAGTATATTGTGCTGTATACTCCAATGGTATATTGTGCTGTATACTCCAATGGTATATTGTGCTGTATACTGCAAAGGTGTATTATGCTGTATACTCCAATAGTATATTATGCTGTATACTCCAGTGGTGTATTGTGCTGTATACTCCAATGGTATATTAAAAAAAGCCCATACCCTAATCTAAAAAAAAAAACACCCCAAAAAAGTAAAAAAAAAAACCTAACACTAATCCCCGAAGATCCACTTACAGTTTCTAAAGCCCGGATATCCAGGCGGCGAGAAGTCTTCATCAAGGCGGCGATGTCTTCATCCATGCAGGTGGCGTCTTCTATCTTCATACAGGCGGCATCTTCTATCTTCATCCCGGCGGAGAGTGGATCCATCCTTGAAGACATCTGGCGCGAAGCATCCTCTTCATACGGTCACCGCCGTACACTGAATCATCAATGCAAGGGAGCTTTTTTAAAATGGCGTCCCTTGCATTTCTATTGGCTGATTAGATTTTTTAAATTCAAATCAGCCAATAGGATGAGAGCTACTGAAATCCTATTGGCTGTTCAAATCAGCCAATAGGTTGAGAGCTACTGAAATTCTATTGGCTGATTAGGGGTTAATAACTTTATTTTGGTGTCGGCGATGTCAGCAGATTAGGGATGTTAAGACTTGGGGTTTATGTCAGGGTGTTAGGTTTAAATGTAACTTTTTTCCCCATAGACATCAATGGGGTTGCGTTCCGGCGATTGCCATTCCGCGCTTCAGGTGTTAGTTTTTTTTCTAACACCTTCTCCATATTGATGTCTATAGGGAAGGCGTGCACGAGCACGTATTCTCAGCCCTTGGATTTTATGTGATATGGAGCTCATCGCCACCATATCACACACACAAGGCGGCTTTTTAGAAATTTGTAATGGCAGCGCTATGGAGGGTGAAATACCTCAAATAATTGTGATAAGTTATGTATTGCAAAGAGTTTACTTTCTAGTCATATTTCTGAAAATGAAAGGCTTAATTTTATTAAGTTAGACTTTTTAATTATGAATAAATGCAACTGTTATAAACAAAAGTGAATAAAAAGTATCTCTTTCATTAGTTAATTTAATACATGACAAAACAAAAAAATAAAAAAAATTAATACATGGTTTACAAAATGATTCCTCTACTCCCATCTTGTAACAATTTCTCAAAGTAATCAGAAAATATGATATAAAAAAAATGACATATCATGTCATTCTGTGATTTAAGAAGTCAATCTTACCAGTGCATTACTATCGAATATCATTTTCATCTTTTTTATTGGCAACTGTTTTATGGATGGCGACAGATTAACAAAATAAAGACAGAGTCAGTTCAAAATATGTTTTATTTGTGAGGAAGTTATGCAGAACATTATTATTATGCTGTGTACTCCAATAGTATATTATGCTGTATACTCCAATAGTATATTGTGCTGTATACTCCAATGGTATATTGTGCTGTATACTCCAATAGTATATTATGCTGTATACTCCAATAGTATATTGTGCTGTATACTCCAAAGGTATATTGTGCTGTATACTCTAATAGTATATTATGCTGTATACTCCAATGGTGTATTATGCTGTATACTCCAGTGGTGTATTGTGCTGTATACTCCAATGGTATATTATGCTGTATACTCCAATGGTATATTATGCTGTTTACTCCAGTGGTATATTGTGCTGTATACTCCAATGGTGTATTATGCTGTATACTCCAATAGTGTATTATGCTGTATACTCCAATAGTGTATTATGCTGTATACTCCAATAGTGTATTATGCTGTATACTCCAATAGTATATTGTGCTGTATACTCCAATTGTGTCTTATGCTGTATACTCCAATAGTATATTATGCTGTATACTCCAATAGTGTATTATGCTATATACTCCAATAGTGTATTATGCTGTATACTCCAATAGTGTATTATGCTGTATAGATTTGTTTAATTTCATATATGTTTGCACCAATTGTTTATAGAAAAGAGAATGTATAATAATAATTTATAGTATAATGTTTTTTTATATATATATATATAGTCAGTGGTTCAGTAATCCTGAAGCAAGCACTGAATGCAGTTAAGAGACATAGAACCAGAGTGCCCAGAGTAAAGCAGAGTTATTTATCTGTTTCAGATGAGAATCACAAAATAAATGTGTTGCACCAGAACAAGCTCCGCCTCTTTATTCTAAAATTGCAACACTTACTAAATAATAGTATTTTTAAAACCAATTATTTAGCCCTCACTTCCCCAACACACATGTGCCCAGTATGTTATAGAAAGTGTAAAAAAACAAGGCTTGTATGCCTAGTCAACATGTTTCAGCAATCAGTCTTTAGCACAGGGATCAAAACTGAGCCACAGGGCTAATTAAAGGGCTACTAAACCCAACATTTTTCTTTCATGATTCAGTTAGAGAATACAATTTTAAACAACATTCAAATTTACTTCTATTATCTAATTTGTTTTATTTTTTAGATATCCTTTGTTGAAGAAATAGCAATGCATATGGGTGAGCCAATCACACGAGGCATCTATGTGCACGCACCAATCAGCAGCTACTGAGCCTATCTAGATATGCTTTTCAGCAAAGAATATCAAGAGAATGAAACAAATTAGACAATACAAGTAAATTAGAATGTTGTTTAAAATTGCACACTCTTTCTAATTAATGAAAGAAAAAAATTGGGGTTTCATGTCCCTTTAACTCTTATTTAGAACAAAAAGGTATAATTGGATAAACGAACTGTCCATCATCCTGCCTGACCAATCTGAATGCTTATTCTGTTGTTAAATCAAATAAGTTCATCAAGATAACCTAGTGGTAAAGTCACTAAAGTCTGAGTTTTATTAACTCTCACCTATATTACGAGTTTTGCGTTACGGTTTTAACTAGGGTGACCATATTGCAGCTTTAAAAAGGTACACATCTGAAAAATACATGTCAGGGCTGTTTTCAGGGCTGTTTAAAGAAATGTTTTGTATAAGAACCCTGACATATGTATTTTTCATATGTGTCCCTTTTTAAAGTGGCAATATGGTCACCCTAGTTTTAACGCTGAAAAAATGGCCATTTCAGCGTAAAAACCGTAACTCAGCCATTACGAGCCGTGTCGGTATAGCTATAACGCAAGCATTTTAGCCTGTAACGCAACGTCAACCCCGCACTCAAAAAAATTATGTTTTTGCGTGGGATTTCCATAGCGCTGGTATTACAGGCTGTGCGGTCCAGCTAAAATGCTTGCATTCCAGCCTATACTGACACGATCCATTCCGCCATCTGAGACCAGTAGTTATGAGTTTTGCGCAACAAAACTGTTGCATAAAACTCATAACTAAAATGTTAGAAAGTACACTAACATCCATAAACTACCTGTTAACCCCTATTCCGCCACCCTCCCGCATCGCAAACACTATATTAAATGTATTAATCCCTAATCTGCCGCTCCCGGCATCTATTACTAAAAAAAAATAATTCTAAAATTACAAAAAATAACAAACACTAAATTACAAAAAATAAACACTAAATTACGAAAAATAACAAACAAAATTATCCAAAATAAAAACAATTACACCTAATCTAATAGCCCTATAAAAATAAAAAAGACCCCCCCCAAAAAAAAAAAAAAAAAACCTAGCATACAATAAACTACCAATAGCTCTTAAAAGGGCCTTTTGTAGGGCATTGCCCTAAAGAAATCATCTCTTTTACCTGTAAAAAAATACAAAGACCCCACCACCCCACCACACAAAGACCGCTGCTTCATAACATCTGTTTCCGGCGAGCCTGAAGGGCATCAATGGACATCAAGCTCCATACGGAGCTTGATAAATATGCCCCATGGTGCAACACATTCTGTTTGTTTTTTTTTAATTAAAGGCTACCAAAGGCAGTTTTGAGGGCAAATATCTTGGGGCGGGGGGGATAATTTAAAAAGGGTAAGTGCTCCTTAACCAACTATTATTATTATTATTATCGGTTATTTGTAGAGCGCCAACAGATTCCGCAGCGCTATAAACAAAGGGGGAGTACAACAAAACAATTATAGGGTAGAGGGCCCTGCCAAGAGTTGCACTGTTGTAGTCAGCTGTAACTGGACATGCACTGCACAATAAATATCTAAAGCTTTATAATACATTTGTCTAAAATGTAATGCAGATTTAGGTAATACAGAGTATCAGACATATGGGCTTGTTGAATGCTGGAGCAGAGGGCATGAGCAGCATATGTGCATATGCAACTAAAACAGTAATACCTTTTTCCAGAGGCATTTTTGCTATTAGAAACATGCTGCAAAATTGCTTCTATTCAAAACTGAAATGTATAAGGTATGTTTCCCTTTTTACTATGATGTCTATTTAATATAACCCTTATATGTTTAAACATGTTTTAATATGTAAAAGCAGAGTGTGTAGATAAAATCTAGGTGCACATATCAATGAAACAACAAAACAACTTGTAAATTTGGGAACTAAAGTAAATTACCTTATTTATAGAGCAGCAGGGCACTTAAACACCCCCAACAAGTCTGTATGATACCAGCTGAAATGCCAAAAGTGTTTTTATAACACTGAAAAGGAGATATTTTATTAGAGGTCTCAATGAAATATGAGATGCAAGAGCAAGCAACAAGAAAAAGAGTGCTAGCCCCTAAGATTAAATTATGGTTTAGTGGATGAACATGTGAATTTAAGACAAGGTGAATTGAATGTAGTCATTCATAATCTCACTTTATTAGCACAGAATACAGACACACAATATTAAAAATACTTAAACTCGACCACTAATTAAATAGGTGTGACATAATATGATTGTCTGATACATTATACTGGCTCATAAGTTATGACAACTAAATTCAGTGTGTGAAGGATTAATGATAAATTTAAACTGTAATTAAAGTCAGTGGGGCTGATTTATCAAGGGCCGAATGGCCCCTGATGCCTCTGTTTCCATGTGAGCCGCCAGAAACAGCAGTTATGTAGCAGTGGGCTTAAAACCGTTGCTTCTTAACTGGTCTGATGCCTCTGACGCTGCGGACATCAATCCGCCCGATCTCATACGATTACCTTGATTGGCACCCCATGCTAGCGGCCGCAAATCTGCAGGGAGCGGCATCGCACAAGCAGTTCACCAGCACTGCTTGTGCAATGTTAAATGCAGACAGCTTGTTCAATGTTAAATGCAAACTGCTGGTGCAATACTGCCCCATGCAGATTCGCAGCCAATAAGTCGCTAGCAGGGGGTGTCAATTAACCCAATCGTATTCAATCCGGTTGATTTCCGGCGATATCTGTCTGTCGCCTCAGAGCAAGTGGACAGATCATGGAGCATCAGTCTTTAGATCGCTGCTTAATAACTTGTGTTTCTGGCGAGCCTGAAGGCTCATCGGAAACACGGGGCATCAAGCACCGTACGGAGCTTGATAAATATGCCCCCATATCTCATATGACAAATTCAGAGTAATAGCTTAATGCTAGTGTACATGCCATATGTTTGTGGTGCACTACAAGGGTAGGTAATACGTATTGTAGTGAGAGAGTGCTAAGCTCCAGTTGAGTCAAAGACACACAACAAGTATACTGTTAGAGAGCTATAGAAGACAATGTAAAAATGTTATAGTTAGTATGTATCTCTCTAAGCTCCCAAAATAAGAGTGTGTAAATAAAGCCTGGATCTCACCAATCACTCATACACCCCTTCTATAGCCAGAGTTAGTTTAAAGATAAATCTTAGCCCTATAAGCTGATAGGTATAACGAATGTGCCGAATAAACAGATCAAGTACACACACACAAATAATATATAAGCGGTTCGAGTAAGCAGTTAAAATATGCAGAGTAAGAAACTCTCAGTGGCCGGTCCCCTGACACGTGTTGCACTGTCACACTTCGCCGGCCGGAGGTTCGGTCTTTTTATCAGTTCACAGGTCACTTCCCTACTCAGGCATTGGTTGTCGATTGTGAACGGTCATAGGTTGACTGGGTTTGATGGGTGTGTTTACTGAATTATAACTTACTTATCAAGGAAGAATTTCTTTAGATCATTGTTACAATGTATATTTTGCTACTTTTCTTGATCTAAAAGTGTCCGTTATGATTTTACCATAAATGTCTATGGCAGATAATCTTAGAGATCGCCCTCATTCATTACAATCAATGTGATATGACTGATAAGTTTGATGTATACTGCCTATTGTACAAACAACATCCAAGAGTATAGTTAGTGTTAATTTTTACGCTACCTAAATTTATTTACTTTAATAAATACTAGAAGGTTCAAAGTGATAACCTAAACTCAGGTTACCTACTTACATCATGTATAATTAAGAATAAATAAACGTCAGCTGAAAATAGCATGAGATTCATTATCAAGAACAGGACATGCATATGATGTAGCCGTAAGATGAAAGTGTCATAAAATTCTTATTAGGAACAGAGCATACATAGCAAGTCACATTATAATAACCCAAACAATATGGCATATTTGGAACAGATTCAAACTATATGTTTATGTAATGCTTAACCATTATTAATCACGTTTACACTATGATTGGTTATATATTCATTATATACAGTATTTTATAGGATTATACCATGTTCTCACAAAGAAATCTCGTTTTAGTGAAATACAGAATTAAAAATAACAACAGGCTGAAATAACATCATAAAAGTTAAGGCTATACAAAACGCATTAACCATTCTGTACATAAGCCGGTACATCTAACTATAAACGTGCCCTTGATCTAATATACATATTTATATCTATCACCCTGTTTCTATACTTTAGCAACAATATCTCTTTAAGCAAAATCAAGCCAAGTCAGTAGCCCAACAATAGGTTAAGCATTATATAAACATATAGTTTGAATCTGTACCAAATATGCCATATTGTTTGCTCTGTTCCTAATAAGAATTCTATGACACTTTCATCTTACAGCTACATCAAATGCATGTCCTGTTCTTGATAATGAATCTCATGATATTTTCAGCTGACGTTTATTTATTCTTAATTATACATGATGTAAGTAGGTAACCTGAGTTTAGGTTATCACTTTGAACCTTCTAGTATTTATTAAAGTGAATAAATTTCAGTAGCGTAAAATTAACACTAACTATACGCTTGGGTGTTGCTTGTACAATAGGCAGTATACATCATACTGCTCAGTCATATCACATTGATTGTAAAAGTAGATGCCTTGCTCTCAAACACTGTCCGTCTAACAGGCAACATACAGAGATTAGCCATATTACCACATAGATTTACTATATCAAACTGATCACAAATGAGGATGCTCTCTAAGATTATCTGCCTTAGACATTTATGGTACAATCAAAACGGACACTTTTAGAAATAAACATTGTAACAATGATCTAAAGAAATTCTGCTGTAATAAGTAAGATATAATTCAGTAAACACGCCGATCAAACCCAGTCAACCGATGACCGTTCACCATCGACAACCAATGCCTGAGTAGGGGAGTGACCTGTGAACTGATAAAAAGACAGAACCTACGGCCGGCGCGTATCCTCTTTGAGGAAGCGTGACAGTGAAACACGTGTCAGGGGACCAGCCTCTGAGAGTTTCTTACTCCATATTTTAACTGCTTACTCGAACCGCTTAGGTGCTTAGTTAAAGGCTGATTGCTGGGGTGTATGAGTGATTGTTAACATCCAGGCTTAATTTACAAACTTTTATTTTGGGAGCTTAGAGATATACATACTAACTATAACATTTGTATATTGTCTCCTATAGCTCTCTAACAGTAAACCTGATGTGTGTCTTTGACTTAACTGGAGCTTTAGAACGCTCTCACTACCATATGCATTACCTACCCTTGTAGTGCATCACCAACATATGGCATGTACACTAGCATTAAGCTATTACTCTGAATTTGTCATATAAAATATGATGTTTACTATTGACAGTCAATCCAACCACTGGGGCCGATTTATCAAATGTCTGTCCGACATGATCCGCTCAGTGGATCATGTCCGACAGACATCGCTGAATGCCGACAGCATACGCTGTCTGCATTTAACATTGCACAAACAGTTCTGGTGAACTGCTTGTGCAATGCCGGCCCCTGTAGATTTGCGCTAGCAGGGGGTGTCAATCAACCCGATCGTATGAGATTGGGCGGATTGATGTTCGCAGCATTAGATGCGGCGGACCAGTTAAGAAGCAGCGGTCTTCATAACTGCTGTTTCTGGCGAGCCTGAAGGCTCACACGGAAACTGAGGCATCAGGGGCCATCCGGCCCTTGATACATCAGCCCCACTGACTTTAATTACAGTTTGAATTCATCATTAATCCTTCACACACTGAATTTAGTTAGCGTGTCATAACTTATGAGCCATTATATTGTATCATATTATGTCACACCTATTTAATTAGCGGTCGAGTCTAAGTATTTTTAATTTTGTGTTTTGGTATTCTGTGCTAATAAATTGAGATTATGAATGACTTCATTCAATTCACCTTGTTTTAAATTCACATGTTCATCCACTAAACCATAATTTAATCTTAGGGGCTAGCACTCTTTTTCTTGTTGCTTGCTCTTATACTTCAGTTGCTTGGAACTCATATTTCAGTGCGTCTTCTCAGTGCTATCACCCCTCTGCAAGTGCACAACGTGATTTAAGTAATTTTTGCATTTGCAGTAGGATATAATGAAATGGTTCTTCCTTATTAAACTTTTTGCTCTTAAATTTAACTTATACCTAGGTTTGCTAGGTTTTCCAATAAGGAAAAAAGCCATACTTAATCAAAATTATTTTTAAATATTACATCATGAATATTCAAGAAGATATAGCTCTTAGGCAACAATAAAAGAACTAAATCAAATATTCAGCTCAACAGAATCTATCAGATCACAGGTTGAGGAAGAAGGTTTAAATAATCTTTTATGCAAAGTAAATCAAACCTTATTCAAACATAGTAAAAGGTGGTAGAACTGGCATTGCTTTGTAAAGTATGCAGAGAAAGGTATAATACCAAGAGGGTTAAGAATTAAAATGTTCCCAGCATTTACATTACACAATGAAGAATTAGTTGTGGGAAAGTATCTTTACTGAATGCTCATTGAAACTAATACAGGTGCTTATTAAGCATTACATATTAGAGTTGAATACATAAGACATAGAAATAAAGGAATACAATGATTAACTCAAATACTTTGAAGATAAATTTGACTTAACAGCTAAGTACAAACTAAACCAAGAAGACATAGACAAGCTAGAGCAAGAATTGATTAAAAAAAAAAAATTCAGAGAGATATTGATGATTTTCAACAAAAAAGAGTTTATAGGTGGTGGAAACATCAGGCCTATCATAGTTGAAGAATTAACTGATATACAGTAACTGCTGACAGCAGTGGGACTGAAAGTGAATCAAATATATCTGATAGCGAAGTCACTAGTATACTAACTAATACTATTATGCCCAATATATCCCAGAATACTACACAAAGTGATGTTCAACCTACAACATCCAATGCAGCCATACCCACAGTACAAACTAGTATTGCCTCTTTTTTAACGTTAGGCCCAAGACCACAGCCTTTACTAGCCCACAACACACACAATGCATTACCTCCCAATATGACTCTTCAAACTCAGAATACTTCCAGGAGAGACAAACACAAACAACAGGACCCTGTCAGACAATCTGCAAGGAAAAAAGAGATGAGTCCCTTCAGCAAGATCAGAGTCAACAGTTAAGGGTTATCAATCCGTCTACTGTCCAAAGGCCTTACTTCCTGTCCTACAAATCAATTAACTTGAAAAAATTAAGGATGTCCATCTTTTCTGTAGAAAATTACTCCTCAGAAAACTATACTCTGATAAAAATGAAACTATATGGAGTCAAGATGAACTATCATCCTTACAAGATTTGGAAGATTTAGCTTATGAGAGTTCATCAAATACACAAGAATCTTTAGAAAAATTTTTACAGAGCTGGCGTACAGAAATTAAACCCAAATCAAGTTTTGTACCATCTCCATCAATTTTCCCTGAAATTCAAACACAATGTAAAATTGTTTTCAATCAAATGGACAAATTGTCAACAATAAGAGCACCAGAAAATGTAACCCAATCTGAAAGACTTGCATTAGAAGAGGTAAAAATCTGGTCAGATATAGTGATCAACCTGTCAGATAAAGGTGGAAAAATTGTTTTGTGGCCTAAAGAGATGTATCTATTGGAAGCATCCCAACAACTAACCAATACTACATGCTATAAAAAATTTACTTTTTATCCATATACATGCTATACAGAACAACATAATAAACTAGTATCCAATGCATGGAAAAATGGAATTATAACTTAACAGAGAAAAACTATTGTGTTCAATCTAATCCAAAAATGGCAACTATGTACTTCACACCCCTGGCAGACCAATAGTGTCAGGAAATGAAAACCTAACAGAAGCTGCTAGCAAATATGTAGACCTTAGGTTAAGGGAATAGCTAACCACTCTGCCATCTTATGTACAGGATACGATGGAAATACTTCAACAGCTACAAGATCTACAGTTATCTGACAATACTTGGCTAGTCACTATGGACGTTGAATCCTTATATACAAGTATCCAACATGAAAATGACCTAACAGCCATCAAACATTTCTTGTCCACTAATGCAAACAACAATCATGAGCATAATACTTTTATCACAGAGATGCTAAAATTTGTATTAACTTATAGAGGCCTATTTATGAAATGTCTATCGACCTAATCCGGCAATGCGGATCAGGTCCAACAGACATCGCTGAATTCGTAGAGCAATTTGCTCTCTGTATTCAGCATTGCACCAGCAGCTCTTGTGAGCTGCTGGTGCAACGCCGCCCCCTGCAGACTCGTGGCCAATGGGCCGCCAGCAGGGGGTGTCAATCAACCTGATCGTACTCGATCGGGTTGAATTCCGGCGATTGCTGTCCACCTCATCAGAGCAGGCGGATAGGGTTATGGAGCAGCGGTCTTTAGATTGCTGCTTCATAACTGCTGTTTTTGGCGAGCCTGCAGGCTTGCCAGAAACACAGGGGTCAAGCTTCATTCGGAGCTTGATAGATAGGCCCCATAATGTCTTCACATTAAAAGATCAACACTACTTACAAATCCAGGAAACAGCAATGGGGACTGCATATGCCCCCACGTATGCTAACCTGTTTCTTGGATTTTGGGAGCTGTTCAATGTATTCACAGACAGCATGGAAAAATATACCAAAGCAATACCTCTCTGGCTAAGATACATTGATGATGTATTATTTATATGAGAAGACACTAAAGAAAATCTCCAAGAATTTATACAAGCATTAAACATCAATAATAAAAACATTAAATTAACATACCATTCAATTTTCTAGACTTGACTATCATGAAAAATCAAGATGGTACAATCAGCATTAAGATGTACCGAAAAGAGACATATACACAAAAATAGTGCACATTATCCAAGCACACTGAAAGCAAACCCACAAGGCGAATTCATCAGACTACATAGAAATTGTTCTAGCACTGAAGTCTATCTGCAAGAAAGTATCCCAATGATGGACAGGCTGATCCAAAGTGGATACAGCTAAGATCAGTGAAGTCAGCAAGAATGAAAGCCTTACATAAAAATCGGGTAACTTTGCTCCAACCTAAAATAAAAACTAACAGTGAACCATGCCCATGATTAATAACAACTTATAACCCAGAAATGCAAGATGTCATTAAAATAATAAATCAGAATTGCTATGTTCTTCAAAATGATCCAACGTTAGCACCCATAATAGGTGATAAAATCACGAATGGATACAAAAGACAAAGCAATCTGAAGGACCAGTTAGACAAGAGTCATTACATTCATACCCCTAAAAAAAATAAAAAAAATTGAAAGATCCAGGCATGTATCCATGTGGGATGTGCTCAGTATGTACACATGTGATGAAAATCAAACAAATAACAGACAAAACTGTCAAAACTCATGTACTATACCAACACTATACATGTAGATCAACAGGAGTAATCTACGTTCTCTCATGTTCCTGTAATAAATCTTACGTTGGAATGACAACCAGAGAGATCAGAGTAAGGGTATTAGAACATCTTAACAATATTAAAAATACCAACAAAGACGAATCTAAGGGGAAAATGCTGACAACTGTTGCTAAACATTTCCAAACATCACATTCTAGTAGAACAGCCGATCTTATATATGCAATGATACAACAAATCTCTCTAGGCATTAGAGGTGGCAATATAGAGAAACATCTACTACATGCAGAGTGCAAAAGGCTTTACCTATTAGACATCACAACCAGTATATCACTATTCAGTAAAATGAGTTTACAATCTCTCAGATTGAGATATGCTATATTCAATTGACTATAGCCCTTTATTAAACATTTACCTATACATGTTTTCCATATACAATTCATCTAGTCTTTCACATTCCCATTATACCCCACACTTACACTCCCATAATCAGCACTTCACTATTTTACTATTTATTTATCATATATTTATGCCTTTATATCATCCTCTGCAGTATTTTAAGACAATATAATCTATTTTTATCTTATCTATAGTCACTTTATTAATCACTTTTACACTATGATTGGTTATATATTCATTATATACAGTATTTTAAAGGATTATACCATATTCTCACATATAAATCTAATTTTAGTGAAATACAGAAATAAAAATAACAACAGGTTGAAATAACAACATAAAAGATAAGGCTATGCAAAATGCATTAACCATTCTGTACATAAGCCGATACATCTAACTATAAATGTGTCATTGGTCCTATATACATATTTATATCCATCACCCTGTTTCTATACTTTAGTGACAATATCTCTTTCAGAAAAATGAAGCCAAGTCAGTAGCCCTAACAATAGGTTAAGCATTACATAAACATATAGTTTGAATCTGTTCCAAATATGCCATATTGTTTGGGTTATTATAATGTGACTTGCTATGTACGCTCTGTTCCTAATAAGAATTCTATGACACTTTCATCTTACGGCTACATCATATGCATGTCCTGTTCTTGATAATGAATCTCATGATATTTTCAGCTGACGTTTATTTATTCTTAATTATACATGATGTAAGTAGGTAAACTGAGTTTATGTTATCAGTTTAAACCTTCTAGTATTTATTAAAAAGAATAAATGTAGGTAGCGTAAAATTAACACTAACTATACTCTAGGTTGTTGCTTGTACAAAAGGCAGTATACATCATACTGATCAGTCATATCACATTGATTGTAAAAGTAGATGCCTTGCTCTCTAACTCTGTCCATCTAACAATCAACATACAGAGGTTAGCCATATTACCACATAGATTTGCTATATCACCCTGATCGCAAATGAGGATGATCTCTAAGATAATCTGCCATAGACATTTATGGTAAAATCATAAAGGACACTTTTAGATCAAGAAGTATAGCAAAATATACATTGTAACAATCATCTAAAGAAATTCTACCGTAATAAGTAAGTTATAATTCAGTAAACACGCCCATCAAACAAAGTCAACCTATGACCATTCACCATCAACAACCAATGCCTGAGTAGGGACTCACAAAGAACGGATGGTCCACAGCACCTTCAATTAAATAACGTTTATGTTATAAGCATATATCTTTTTATTAAAGGTGCTGTGGACCATCCGTTCTTTATGAGTACCTATTTGGGGAGTCGGCAGTCTCCCTTGTCTACGTGCACTCACTTCACGGTTAGTGCTGTTCTACCTGAACTGAATGCCTGAGTAGGGGAGTGACCTGTGAACTGATAAAAAGACTGAACCTCTGGCCGGCGCGTATCCCCTCTGAGGAAGTGTGACAGTGAAACACGTGTCAAGAGACTGGCCTCTGAGAGTTTTTTACTCTCCATATTTTAACTGCTTGCTCGAACCGCTTATATATTATTTGTGCGTGTGTACGTGATCTGTTTATTTGGCACATTCGTTATACCTATCAGCTTATAGTGCTAAGATTTATCTTTAAATTAACTCCCACTATAGGAGTTTAGTTGAGGGATGATTGCAGGGGTGTATGAGTGATTGGTAACGTCCAGGCTTACAGTAATTTACACGCTCTTATTTTGGGAGCTTAGAGATATACATACTAACTATAACCTTTTTACATTGTCTCCTATAGCTCTCTAACAGTATACCTGTTGTGTGTATTTGACTCAACAAGATCTTTAGCACGCTCTCACTACCATACGTATTATGTACCCTTGTAGTGCACTACCAACATATGTCATGTACACTAGCATTAAGCTATTACTCTGAATTTGTCATATGAGATATGGTGTTTACTATTGACACTCAATCCAGCCACTGACTTTAATTACAGTTTGAATTCATCTTTAGCCCTTCACACACCGAATTTACTTGTCATAACTTATGAGCCAGTATAATGTATCAGACAATCATATTATGTCACACCTATTTAATTAGCGGTCAAATTTAAGTATTTTTTATTTTGTGTGTCTGTATTCTGTGTTAATAAAGTAAGATTATGAATGACTACATTCAATTCACCTTGTCTTAAATTCACATGTTCATACACTAAGCCATTTTAGGGGCTAGCAGTCATTTTCTTGTTGCTTGCTCTTGCAACTCGTATTTCAGTGCGTCTTCTCAGTGCTATCACCCTCTGCAAGTGCACAACGTGATATAAGTCATTATTGCACTTGCAGTAGGATATTATAAAATGGTTCTTCCTTATTAAACTTTTTGCTCTTAATTTTATTAGAGGTATTATGCTAATGGAATGAGAACTGGGCTTAGATAAAATCAAAATACAGTTCTACTCTAGTCAGTAGTCTAAATTGCCACTATATTATTGACCGAGAAAGGATATGCCAGAGAGAGCTTTTTAAAAATGGTAAAAATTGCTTTGGCAAGAATTTATTTCATAAATTATATTTTTTATATTATCAATAGTTATTGCCGGTTATAAATATAAAATGCCTGGTCATGAAGGAGATATATTTCATGCTTCCATGCAACATTTATCTTAATTATCTGGTATAATGGCACTGTCATTTTGATTATCATTTATTTTGACATTTTAGGCAGATCATTCTGTCTTAATGAAAGGAATTACTTGTTTGCAACTATAAGCTAGATTACGAGTGAAGTGCAAATCGACGCTCTCACTCGAGCATTAGCTGTGCAAGAAGTAAGCTTTTGTGTGCTCATCTGGTTGCGCTCGTATTATGAGTTGAAAGTAAACTGTTTTTGTTCTCATGCTGACCCGACAAGTGCAAAAAGCTGAACTTAGAATATCACGTGTGCTTTCACGGATTCCCTCATAGAAGTCAATGGGAAAAAAAGTAGGGAAAAAACACTCACTGTCGAGAAAACCTAATCCTATATTTTACATTCCAATGTTCTGTACATAGAAGAATATGTTCTATTTATTCTGCAAAGGACTTCAATGCACTTCAATATACGGTATGTCTATATATGTGTACATATGTATTTATGTGTTTATATGTGTATATATGTCTGCAAATACATATATTCGCATATAAATACATAAGTACATATGTATACATATATATATATATACACACACACATATATATATATATACACAAGGTAAAGGAAGGCACTCACTGGTCTTTTCATCAAATATTTATTATCAAGCGTGACAGGAAGGGGAGAGTGTCCCCGAAACGTCACGCTTGATAATAAATATTTGATGAAAAGACCAGTGAGTGCCTTCCTTTACCTTGTATATTTACCTGCTGGCACCCTGGCACTAAAGAACTTTGAAAGTGAGAGTGCTCTCTCTCTCTCTCTCTCTCTCTCTCTCTCTATATATATATATATATATAAATATATATATATATATATATATATACGTGTATACATTTTTAAATTATGTTGAAGCCCTTTGCCTGCCTTTTTTTTATTTTAACACCTGAGACCTCATATCTTTTAGCCCTTTTACCTTTTGTGTGCAATAGTTTTTTTAATAATTTGTATTAGATGGTGTTATTATGGTAAGCACTACACGCACAAGCACTTGCAATAAACCCCTTATCGCTTGGGCAGAAACGTTTTCATTCCATTCGTAATATCACGAAAAATGTGATACACTTAGCAATCTCCCATATGACTAAACTCATAAAAAGATATTACCAAGAAACTACATTTTCAAGTGTACTTATACAACACAGTAACCCATTGTTCTCTTGAGAGTAAATGAAGAAGAAAGAATACACTTTCACAAAGTGTCAATTTTATGATCATGCGTATGTCAATATTGCTTTAAATGATATTTTGTAAAATTGTTATAGCATGGAGTCAGATACCTGTGCAGAATCAAAATGGATCATCAGATCAAGGTGTTAAATCTACTTTCACTGAACAGTGCAGCAGGCTATTTGAGGCTAATACCTAAGTTGTTTTCTGTTAGCCTCAGTGCTATAACTGCATACACGGATATCAGTTAAATATTTTAATTAAAGTTGCCTTTTATTTTGATACACATGGGTTCAATATTGCAAGGTGTAATGTAATGATTTCACAATAAGATCGTTGTCATGTTTCATGAGATCAAAATGTTGCACATTGCAAAAAGCATTTTTAATTAAAATATTTTTCTATTGATATCTGTGTATGCAGTAGTGAGGTAACTGGAAGCCCAAGCAAGAAAGAAGTGTAGGGGGTGCTGTCTTCAATCATTGAAACTCAGCTTTAGGGTTAGGGAACAATATTTTGCCCAGAAATACTGTTTAAAAAACTTTGAAATACACATTGTATAAAAAGAGTATTTCTTGTTTTGTTTAAAGACGTGCAGTACTCATCACAAAGTATATGAAACCTCTGATTGGTGTCTCACTATGCACCTGCTTGATTGATAGGCCAGATGTGCGTGATGCAAATGAACTAATGCAAAACAATGTGTGTAAAAGCTGCCTTTTTTAACACAATCTACGTTGCAAATGTCTTAAATCAATAATGTGAGGCTCCAGTTACTTAGTATGTTTTAATGCATGTTTAAAGAGCTAGTGAAGACCAATGTAGGATATTACGCATTGAATTTTAATTTAAAAATGAGGTAAATGAAAGAAACCCATTACTAAGTAGATATAGACATTCTATTTCTAGTTAATGAAGTTGCTTTATATTCTGTGTTCCTAGAGGTATGCCATGAGTTAAATAGTGACCTAATAATTGACTTAGTAATTGGTCCTGACTAGTCCATGGTTTCTTTAATTGAATCTATCATTAAACACAATTACAATGACAATTGTTGGCAGGATAGCAAATGAAACATAAAAATATTAATTGGGTTGGGGTGCATGATAAGGAAGATACATCTTTTACAAAATAAATGGTGGTGGGCTTTCTGTCACAACATATATCAGTGGGGTTTTTTGTGCTCCCCTACACACTCAGAAATGTGCTACTCCCAAACTCCTCCACCTCTACAACAATTGGAGGCTAGGAATGCATGAAGAGTTAATGCACAACCAGCGATAAACATAGGATTGGGAAGACATCAAGCTATAGAGCTATGCATCAAATGTTACTATCCTCTCCATTTATACACTCTCAGAATAATCACTTCCTGTGACAAAGGCAGCTTCCTCAGACAGGACTGGGTGCACAATCTGCTAGGACATGAAACCCAGTTTGTTTTTTCATGATTCAGAGAGAGCATACTATTTTAAACATTAGTACAGTAGATCTTGGCAACAGATCTCCATGAGAGGACAAACTGTCTTGCTCGTAGTTACACGGGTGCTGACCATAGCGACAGAACTAATCACTGATAACAGAACCACACAAAAAGGACGTCGCGCTTCACAACTCCTTAAAAACCTGACCTTTATCTAGACATGTTTAAAAGCGGACACTGGAGGAAAGTACAAACATCTTACATTTGTACAATCCTCCCTTGTCAGTTGTTCAGCTTGCCTCAATACGTTGCATGTTTTTAAGGAGCTATGGAGTGAAACTTCCTCTTTTGTGGTCATATAATTCTCAACAACTTTCCTATGTACTTCTTTTATCAATTCGGCTTCATTTTTGTTGGTATTCTTTGTTGAATGAGCAGTAATGTCCAGCTGTGAGCTACATGAACACATTGGATAAGCCAATAACAAGAGGCATTTATATGCAGCCAACAATCAGCAGCTAGCTCCCAGTAGTGCATTACTGCAACAAAGGATACCAAGAGAATGAAGCAAATGAGATATCCCAATTTTAAACAACTTTTCAGTTTACTTGTGTTAAGACAGTATAGAGAAGGTCAGGAACAAAAATGGGTTGATAAACTAAAATAGACAGCAGGAGTGAAGGCAAAACTGCAGAGCAGGAAAGCTCTAGGCCAGGAACGTCCTGGAGCTGGATCATCTTGAGCAGAATAAATAAAAAATTGGTGCAGGAACTGCTGGGAATTTACAGGGTGTCATTAGCAAGCAGGTTTGGAGAGAAATTCCACACAATGCAGGGGCACCACCATCACAATTAAAGACAGAAAGCAGCCATAATATTGCTACTGCAAGCTTGTGCCACACTAAAATAGCTGGACAGGCCCTCCTCAGACATGTAGCAATGGCTGTGAGTATTACAGAGCACCCTGAGGTAAAACATCTGCATGAAACTGATGAAGGCCACTAAGGTGGAAACCTGAGAAACACTTGTTCGCAAGACCTTCAAATATATCAATAATGCAAAGCATCCTCTTAATGAATAAGTTTAGTTGCTTAATAAGAAATATAAAATATAATTATTTTTTTTAATATTAAATATAGTTGTATTAGTGTTGTTAGTGGAATATTTAAAGCAAGTTGCAAATATGTAGAAATGAACTACAGGAAAAACTGTTTTGTATATTAGACCACAAGATTATTTTACACTGATGGTTTAATATATCGCACTCTATTTTTATTTTTATTTGTTTTGTTTAATATCTTGAAGTAAATTGAGTAAATATGCTTTAAACACCAATGAATCAATAATAATAATAAATAATGACTTATTAATTAGAAGTAAACACAAAATTGAAGCATATATCAAATGTAAACCACCAAGCTATGTAGGTATGATAGAAACAAATAGTTAAAAGATTCCCTATGAACTGGACAAAATCTTTTCTACTCACATGTACCCACTGACACAAATCCCAGTTAATAGCTTTCTAGGCTTGTTGCATAATGATAGTTGTCATTTGTTGATATAAGCTGACAAAAGATTAAGCAGAGATTTACAAGGTCAACCAATTCCATCCATTCAGAAAAGCCATCTTTTTTTTCTTGGCAGCTTCCCAGACATTAATGCTTAAGCGTTAAATATGGTGACAGATAAAACACAATAGAGTTCATTTGGGGAAAATATTACCAAAAACAGAAAAAAAGCCAAAAAAAAAAAAAAAAAAAGTCCATTGGAAAATAAAAATGTTCTATTAATTGTTTTAATTAATATTTCATAAACATCCAAACACTTCATAAATGAGCTCTGTGATAATAATATTTTATAAATGTTTCATGGTTTAAAGTTGTGACTTGAGATAAGGGCTTGTGAAATGTGTTTCCTTATGGACTGAAATACAGATGTCTAATCATAACTATTCAAGGTATTGGGTGTTATCTGTGGCAGTTTCAGAAACCTTAATATGGGGGGGGGGGGGAAACACTCCTGGGTGGAGTTTTGGGTGTTCCATGAGCAGAGTCAGGGCAGATAAGAGTGGAGTCACAGGTGTTCTGAAGTCAGTGCCAAATAGTTCTGGGGCATTTGTGGGATGTGGCCTGACTAACGTTTTACACTTTTACCCTCCTTCGCAGTGGAGGCTCCTCCATTTGAGCACACTCACACGTGCCCCCCCCAGCAGCCCAGAAGAAAAAAAAAACAGAAAAAAATATATAATTTTTCCAATAGCCCCCTATTGAAAAAATTATATTTTTTTTGACCCCCAGAAAAAAATACAATCCAAACTTATTTTCTTTTTATTATTACATGTATTTATTTACATGTAGTAAGTTACAGTATAATTATATACAGAATACAGCCTGTAGCCTGGCCCCTGTACTAATTTACTAGTCTATCTAACCCCTAACCGCACGTGCGATAGCTAAGCTATTGGCACTGTGCTATGCGCATTCTAAATTTGCCTGCTGCGCAGCTCCCAGCCTCCCCATCCCCATAGTCTGCTGTTCGCACACTTCAGCCTGTGCGAGGGGTGGGAGGTGTTATGAGAGAGACAGGCAGCAGGCCAGCAGCAGCCAGTGACAGAGAAAAGCGTCATCACTCACAGTCACGTGATGACGCTTGACAAGCTCCTCCCAGCTCAACGTCGCAAAATCTCATTGAGGAGATAGTGGTTGAGCTGAGAGGAGCTCTCTGGGCTGGAACAGTGGAGTGGAGCCTCAAGCCTGTAAGCAAGCACCAGTTTCATAAGAGCAGTCTAAGGAG